>NW_027103890.1:0-40077 GCF_902728285.1 Clytia hemisphaerica
CTTGTCGCTCAAAAAATCTGCTTGGAGGTCCTCTGTTTGTATCCGATGTGTCAAGGAGTCTGTATCCGTAAATAACGGCGTCTGTGATGTTTCAGTCACTCACTGAATAAATCCTGGATTATAATTAAAAAGAAATTAAAATTGTTATGACATTGATTGAGACAGATTTGTTAAATTTGAGAGTTTCGCAAATCTTGTAGTTTAGAAAAAAAAAATATTTACAATAATATAAACATGGTAAGTCTTTTAAAATTGTATATTAGAAATCATAGCTGGAAATGAAGACAACCCCGGAATGTCGATGTCGAGTTTTTGTATTTAATATTAATATCGATTTTGCAAAAAAGAAAAAGACAAGCAAGGTTAAAAAAGCTACTTGCGAAATAGCCAAAGTTACGGTAATTCAGAATCTAATCAAAACACTATATAGTGTCAATTAGATCTAAAAATAAAGTAGGTAATATACTGGTAATACTTTATAGCAGTCTGTTGGAGAGATTCTAGGTATTTCATCTTTTTAGATTTTTCGGTTTCCTGCTGACTCTCCTCAGGCTGCTTCATCAATAGTGTCTAAGGCCAATTTACAATCGGCTTCAGCTCAAATCGACCAAGTTCCTCCCATTTGCTCTTCTTTGATCGAAGTGACCTGTAAAAGGTTGCCCATTCCTCCAACTGATTCGTCTCAACTGCACTTTTGAGGTTTTCATTTGTCACTTCTTTGAAGATTTTGTCTAGGTCTATCTTCTTGAAATCTGGTATTTTGAATACGGGCTCCTGTAACCAAGTAATCTCTTGGTCAAGTAAATGGCCACCACCATCGGGGATAATCCATTCACGATCGGTTGACCACAGCCGGTATGACAGCTGAACCTTTTCAGAGACCATCTCAAACTTGAACTGATGGGGAACTGAGTGCTTCTCCATGGCGAATATATGGTCCTTAAACCAACCAACGATGTCATAAACAACAATTAAATATTTGATTGAGGCGAAATTAAATTCCGTGAAAATTTCTTCCCTTAAGGTAATTAGATAACAACTATTTAATAGAAGGTTGACATGGTGTTCTTTCGGCGTTGGAGTGACTCGAATGGGAAGAGGTCTTTTCCCTCATAACCAATAACGTTTACAGATATGTTCGGATTTTGCTCCTCGAAGCGTTTGATATCGCTCACCTTCACAGGGTATGAAATTCCTGTCATGTCGATCTCATTCTCGTTAGGAGTGTAATTGGCCATGCGATGTTTGTTGTGCTCAACGGAATGAATTGTTGCAAGGAGTTTCTTTGATCTCCTCATCAGGAGACTCACTCGCACTGACTACTCTGACTTTTCTTTTTCCCGGTTGTTTAGGAGTTTCGAGGCTTTTACGCTTGTCCCTCGCTTTGTTTACTTGACATTTTTTACGCGAAAATTTGGCAGGAAATGTTAAGGAGGAATCTGACTCTGACGAGCCTTTGAAATCAGGAGACTCACTCGCACTGACTACTCTGACGGCCTTTTCCTTTTTTCTCTTTCCCCTGTCCTCTTTGTTTTCATTCTCTATGTTTGCCTCCACGTCCAAATCATCCTTCAATTTCATTAATTTTTTCAAAGGCTCGTCAGAGTCAGATTTCTCCTTAACATTTCCTGCCAAATTTTCGCGTAAAAAATGTCAAGTAAACAAAGCGAGGGACAAGTGTAAAAGCCTTGAAAAATGTTGATACATGTTGGATGTTAAACATCTTAAATAAAAAGAAATCTTTTAAATATGAATAAAAAATCTTTCGAATGAATAAAAAGAGAAATTTGCAATACATATTTTATTCCAGTAGAACATCCAAATTTTTGAAGCCTTCGGATGTTCTTAACTTTTTAAGTTTTAAGCCTAAAAATGTTCTTAACATGTTCTTATTTTCACTATTTTGCGATTATTTTTGTCCATTTTCCTAAGAAAATAGCTCTTTTAGGGTCCGCAAAGCCTTAAAATGTTCTTTACGTGTTCTTAATATTTAAGCCTTATGTTCTTATAGTTTTTTATTATATAAAAAAAGGTGTATATGGATTTTGAATTAGATATTTGGGCAGCTTTCGCTTTGATCTCATGAAATTTAACGAAAAAAAATAAATAAGTAAACAAAGCAGAAAGTGGCCATGCGACGAGCAATTCTACATTAAAGGAAGAAATAGAAAGGGCAGAGCCCCCTAAGACAATTTTTCAACATTGATTTGATGGAAAATTACAAAAACATATCGAATATTTTACTTTTTTTATCATTTATCAATCAACTTCCTCATGTTGTATTTTGTAATTTTGCGTAACTTTCAGTTCAATTATTATGAATATTTGAAAATGCGCGACACACAAGGGATGCGGGCGTACAGTGGGACAAAATGTCGATTTGCTGGACACGTGACAACTATGCAGTGCCACCGAGTTTCAGTCCAATATTTTACCCCAACAAAAAATCCTACCGGGTCTGTGAGAAAGGGGTGTTTATTTCTTTAATGTATTGAATTTAAGAAAGAGAACATATTTTGAACGAATAAAAAGATTTTAATACCCGTCAAAACAAGTTAGAAAGCTCATAAATGATTTGAAAGATTAGGGCTAAATATTTATCAATGTAATCGGAGTAAAGTTTTGAAGGAATATTGGGAAGAGCTCCTGTAAAGTACACGAACACAGTGTTTGTCAGTAAAGGTTTAACCTTCACACTTGGCTTTTGGTGGGTAATCACAGTAAGTTAGTAGGTTATTTTAATTATTTTCTCATAATGATGATGTTATCATGTAATTAGTTGTAATTAAACATTGTCAATAAATCAAGACTTATACTCTTCATAGTAAGATCTAGATAAACTCTAATGAATTTCTCCTCTAAAACAGTCCTCTCGTTTTCATTTCTTCTTTCGAAAATCCGTTTGGTTAGTCTAATAAAATGTTCATCAGATATGAGTTCTTCTCGTGATGTATGTTGGTTTTCATACTCGTGACATCTTGATGAAATCTGATTAAGGAGTTTAACATCTACGTCGTTGAATAAAATCCAGAATAAATCCTTATCCTCCATATATAACAACTGTTCTAAGCGTGTAAAATACTTCAATCGCTCCTTCATAAGCTCCACACTAACATACGCCATTGCAAACCGATGATACTTCTTTGCTCTGTTCTCTATCATTTTGAATTTTTTTTTTCGAATTTCACCAATTTTATTTCTTTTATATACTTATTACGTTCACTGATTAATTAATTAATTAATAACTAACAAATTATCAATTGCTAATTACTTCTTTCTCCTCCCCTTTACCATGGAGAATTGCTGCGAAACCTGACTTTCCCATAACATACTAATTATACCATTATCAAATAATTAGGTTAATTAGAAGAGATGCAATAAAAAGGGGTATAGAGATTTTATTTTCATTAAACATCCAAGTAGTGAAGATGGCAGACACAACTTCAAAGACTCAACCTATCATGGAAACTCCAACTGGCTCAAAGAGGAAGATAAGGACACCTAACGCACCTCAGAAACGAAGTAAGAAGATCGCTCCTACCTACAGCACAACCTAGCGCACTATTCGAGAATTTCATGAAGGACTAGAGAGCTATGAATTCGAGATTTACTGGCGTGGATATGTCACTACACTCAACATCTGGTGAGAAGGCGAACTTTCTTATGCTTTCTCAAGCACCTGTGGATTCATGCAAGAGGAGTCTGGTTCTTATTCATTACAAGATGCTACCTTCACTTATTCGACGTATCCAGGGTTATTACACCGAGCTTGAAAAACAGAATCTGATTGAAATTCCTGATGATGACGACAACGAGGAAGATGATACCAAGACTGAGAAATCCAAAGATGTACCCTTCAATTACATTGATCAATTGGCTAAAAAATACGCAGAAGAAATGGTCGAATTTTATTATGAAACCTCAAAGGACTTTTGCGAAGGATGTATCCAAAATTGGTGCAGTCAAAGAGATCATGAATGTTTAACTAAGGAGCTTGAGGAACGAATTGATTATCTATTTGGATTGTTATTAGATAAAGTCGATGCTGATAAGGTTTACAAACGTGTAATCGAATCAAATGGTGGCAAGATGATTTTTGATAATATTTATTTATTTATTAAAGAATTACAGTCCAGGCACACGGGGGCCTCTAAAACGATCTTGTACAAAAAATCCTTTTTAGGTACAGTTTGTTATTAATCTCGTCTGCTCTTCTTTTCCATTCTTTGATTTGCTCTTTCTCCATTTTCGTTAAATCGTCGGTGATGCTCAATTTTACGTACTTCTCGTGCTGTCTTAGTTCAGTCAACTTCTTCATGAAGCGGTAATTTATATGGCTGTCTTTGAAGGCGACTTTGATTGGACGCACACCATTTGATTGTTTTCCAACTCGAGAGACGAAGGTTGGTTCAGTTTTTACGTTGACGTCGTTCAAAAGTTCGTTTACGAAATCGATATCTTATTCATTTTCTTTTTCACGCACCCCGTGGATGATGATGTTTGCGTCTATTGACAGCTTTCTTTGGTCTTCGACTTTCTCCCTTCTGAGTAACTGCTTCATGTTGTTTAGGTTCAACGAACCATTTACTTTCGCAGGGGCGGCAAAACTTTTTGTTTCTTTAGTTACTTGGACTTAGCATTCACTGTCTCTTCAATTTTGGTGGATAGCTTCTTTTCCAGGACGGAAAATTGGCTCTGGATTAGATCAGTTACTTGATTTTTGTCTTTTAGGTATTCCTGACATTTTGCCTTTAAGTCCTTGACCATGGTGTTAAGTCTCTTTTCATTCTAACTTTTATGGTGTATTATGGTTTCACATGCATTATTTTTTTTATAGCTATGTGTATAGTATTCTATTCTTTCTGCTTGATGATGGATTTTTATGCTGAGGTCTTTTGCCGGAGAACAACAAGTTATGCATTGGTATTTTCTGTAACCTTTATTCAAAAACATATTCAGCTGGTATGGTGGTAGTCCAGTGCAGGCATAATGTAGCATTCTTTGACATTTATGACATTGAATCTTCATTTTTTCATTTTCTTTAATGCAATTATGCTACGTACAACGGTTGTTGTCAATCTCATCTTCATCAAGGGTCAGGTTCTTGTCAGGTGATGCCAGTTTTTGTCGAATTTTGGTTGTTTTTTCCATTTTTTGAAATTTTATTAAAAGTTCCCCATTTTTTTTGAAAAAACGAAGAGCACAACCTTTCTGATTGACGTCAAAACATTTATTTATTAAGAATAGATGAAGAGTGGAAGTTTCAAGTGAAAGGACTAATCAAAAAATCTATATCTAAATTAGATTGATTAAAAGTTTTTTTGTTTTTTTTTTCTTAATCTAAAAACTTAATAATAATTTATGAAAAATATTTTTGATAATATGTACGAAAATTATTAAAAAAAATAAATAAATAAAAAATAAAAAGATTTTAAAAAAATCATTATTTCTCTCATGTTCTTTTTATGTTCCCTAAAATTTTTTTATAAAAAACCTTGAATTGAGAATTTTCAGGAAAATTTTTCGGAATATAAAAATCAAAAAAAAGATGAAACAACATTTTTTCTAAAATTTATTTTTGAGTTGAGTAATGTCCATGAGGCAGTGTCTTTATACCACAATCAAGGATATATCTTTTATCATCGAATACTGATAAGCCTTTCTTATTCGTATGATTGAAAGAGCGTGTATAGGAACCTCGCTTATAGATTGTCTTCTCATTGATCAAAGTATCTTTAAAATTGTGAAAGTTTAGATCTAGCTTTACGATGTTATAATCTATACAACAAAGAATAGTATATCCTTCATTACAGAAATTTGAAATTTTATCTCTCGCAAGGTTTAATTATAACAAAAATTCATCGTGTCTTAAAATTTTCACAAAAACCATTGTTAAAGTAATAAATTGATTTCAATACACATCGTCGCAGTTTAGCACGTAATGAATTCGAAAAGAACTTTTTTAAACTTATGAACAATTCGTGCTTTGGTAAAACTATGGAGAACCTTAGACAACGAAAACATTGAAGTTGTTCAAGATCGTCAAATCCTTCATAAACGTGTGGCACAGCCCTCATTTAAAGATTTCAAGATTGTTAACGATAACTTCATCTTAATAGAACGAAAGAAGAAAACCGTATTACTTAACCGTCCGATATACACTGGATTCAGCATCCTCGACCTTTCAAAGATACACATGTATGACTTCCACTATAACCATATCAAGAAGTTATATCCTGCGAACCAATCAAAGCTTTTATTCACAGACACGGATTCACTTGCGTATGCAATTAGAACTGAAAATGTTTACGAAGATATGTTACCACATAGTCACTTATACGATTTTGCAAATTATAAAGAAGATCATCCAAATTACTCACCTGTGAAAAACAAAGTCATCGGGAAATTCAAGGATGAATTGGAAGGGGTACCTTTACATGAATTCATAGGATTAAAGGCCAAGATGTATAGTATGCAGTATAAGAAGAAATGAGAAATTCAGAACGATAAGAAGGCAAAGGGAGTAAAGAAATCGGCAATAAAACATAAAATTACACATCAAGATTATAGAAATGCACTATTCGAAAACGATGTAAAATATTGCTCAGCCATGTATTTTCGCTCCTCTAGACATCAAATATCAACAATCAAGCAAAATAAGAAATCTCTCAGCTGCTTTGACGATAAACGATACATTTTAGAGGATAATATTCATACATTACCTTTTTTTTTAATTTTTTTTTTTTAAACTCATTAGATTTAAAAAAGTAGAAATACAAAGTATAAGTTATAGGAAATAAATAATCATTCACAAATATTAATAATTTATAAAAATTTATGGCTAACTATGAATAATAAGTACTAGTTTCGCACGACTTCGAGTGCAATACGTGAAATATTTTACGAGTTCCGAGATTTTTCCGTAATAAAAATCTCGGAAGGAGTAAAATATCGAGTATTGCACGAGAAGTCATGTGATAACTAATTTATTGTCGACTCAAAAAAATCAGTCCTGATATAAATTTCTTTTTGTTTTTGTTATAAAACTTACTTCCGCCTTGCTTCTTTCTTCTGTGTAGTTTCGAATGTTTTTATTCGAAAATCTAATTCGAACGTTAGATTTGAATAATAAAACAGTCGAAAATATTCACACAAAATCAAAACAGAGAAGCATTTTCGATTATTTTCGATCCAGAAGTTTTGTTTTGGTGATTTTTCAGAGATGTATTTGAAAGTTTCTAGATTGATAATTCAAAATGCAGATGGTGTACAGTATTGTTTCGATAGAGAAGAAACCCTTCATCATTGGATTAATCAGATTGATAACATTCAGTTTTTTTCTATGTTTTTGTTTCGATGCATGGAAAAGAATATCAGAGGAAATGAGTTCCATGATGGAAATGTATGCTTGTAATAGTGGTTTAAAGAACAACATTTTTCCAAGAGCAAAACAATTTGGAAACTTTCTTGATTATCGTCAAGCTTTAAATGTTTCGAATTTTAGAAGGAAGATGTAATGATTGTTGAGTTGAAAATTCAAGGATGTACCTCGTCGAGAATTAAGAGAGAACTTTTATAAAAGTCACTCGTCATTTGGTTTAATACAAGACATTTCACTTCCCTTGCTATGTTATGAGAAATCTTATTGGCAAATATTCAAGAATCTTTTTTTTGTATGCATTGATAAAAAACTGTTTGGTTATCACACGGACGAATTTTATACCAAACGCTGAAAATATTTGGGTGGTCTCAAGTAGTTTTATAATTTCGTAGTTCATCAGATTTGATTTTAGTGTCTTTTATGGAAGAACTCCAAAGTAAAAGTTAATCTGAAAATATTTTTGGTGCATTTTTCCCTTTGACTCCCAAGTTAGTTTCTCCGAAAGTCAGTTCTTTTCCGCTGGTTTGTTTTGATTTTTCTCCCGCCGCTTACCCAGTCCCCCAAAAGTCAACGCGGTCATATTTCCATACTAGAGAAATATGAAATATCGCAAATATCTCGATGCTCTCGACCAATCAAAACGCCGATATTTTTTTTGGGTCGGCAATAAAATGTTTAATTTAGAAAATTTATCATTAAATTAATGTATTTATTTTATTTTTTTTATTTACTAACAATAAAATTTATAATATTTTTTTTTTTTTTCACCAATGTCTTTCATTATAGAGATCCCAAAAGAGATCGATATCATTTATATCTTCATTATGAATTCCCTCAGTTTGACAAACTTGATATTTATATTCATCAAAGTTTTGAAATGTTCTATGAAGGTTTTGTTTATCTAAACCAAGCACAAATTCGTTGTAATCATTCATCAGGACATTATACGTCTCACCAAATTCTTTGATTTCATACTTTTAGTCCTTAACTTTTTCTTTATATTGACTCTTATATTTTAACCACTTTTCTTGAGTTTCAATTAATTGAGATACTATGCTAGGATCCTCTTTCATAGCTCTGAACTCAGTCTCTTCCAAACAAATAACCAAAAAGGAGAAGGAACAACTTTACACTTTTGATATCTCATCACTCGTTCCGGATTTTCCGTATATTTTCCTCGCCTAAAGGCTCGGAAAATATTGTACGGAAAAATCTCGGAACTCGTAAAATATTTCTCATATTGTACTCGCAACTGTCCGATAACTATTACGTATTAGAAATTTGGCATAGGAAATTCAATATTATTATTTTTTCGTTTGCAGCAAATGCTGGGTCTGTCGCGCCCGTAGAGCAACAAATTAAATTGGTCTCGCCTTAGAGAAAAGATTAAGAGTACCCGTAATGCCCAAGAAAAAAGCAACTTCTATCATGGAAAAAGTAACATAGTTTGAGGGAGAAAAAAAAAATAATAATAATCAGTCAACTTACCTCCTGGACGTTGTTGGCATACCGTCCTCTCGTGCTTAATTCTATACCGCTCAGAGGAGAGGGTCTTGAAACAGTATCTGCAAACTCTACTCATTATGAGATTTAACTTCAAAAATTAACCAATTTCCAATTTAAAAAAAAATAATTCAATACTCATTATGAGATTTAACTTTAAAAATTAACCAATTTCCAATCAAAAAAAAAAGAAAAAAAAAAGAGCTCAATTAATCTACCCCATGACGATTTAAAAACAAAGTGCAAAAACAAATTACTCCCTAATCACACCTGAATGGGAACATCTCTCAACTCATTTTATAGGGTGGGATTTGATAACTGCTTTGAAACTCAAAACAATTATATTGTTTTTGAAAAAATCATAACAATTTTTTTCTTGGTAAAAAAAAAGTTTTTTAAACATTTATATCTAGGATATCCCTCTTTATCGGCGATCCAAAAAATATCTGCAATCTGATTGGTTAAAAAGAGTACAATATATCTTGTATTTTACATGTAAAAATATAAATTGACGAAAAGATATTGTTGCATTGTAGCGGTAGCAGCAATCTAACGTCACTTTGCTACAAAAGTGCCCTGCGTGCATTTTTTGGGTCACCGATAAACCAGTTATCAGACATTTGCTCGTACAATATGGAAATATTTTACTCGTTCCGTATTTTCCGTATATTTTCCTCGCCTAAAGGCTCGGAAAATATTGTACGGAAAAATCTCGGAACTCGTAAAATATTTCTCATATTGTACTCGCAACTGTCCGATAACTATTACCTATCATCCCCCCTCCTTCCCTCTAATCTCTAAATATATACTCTCGTTTATCGTGAATTTACATTAGTTCATGTGAAGCCTCTAATCTATAAGGATGGAGAAGGTATTAGTGCATCCCTTCAGTTGTCTCATCTCAGGGGGGCGCGGTGTTGGGAAAACTGTTTTCACCACTTCATTGTTAAGAAACAAGAAATCTCTGATTGAGAATCCACCACAGCGAATAGTATGGCTTTATGGGAAACATCAACCTGAACTATTCAAAGAGCTTATAAAAATCGATCCAAATATAGAATACTTACCTGGTCTCCAAGAAAATCTTTCAACTATGCTCGACAGCAAAATAAGATCTTTGGTCGTTCTGGATGATCTCATGGACGAAGGAGCAGAAAGCAAAGCTGTGTCTCAACTCTTCACACGTGGGAGACATGACAACATATCAGTGATATATCTCACACAAAATCTTTTCCATCCAAAGCAACGCAGCATCAGTTTAAATTCAGACAGTATGATAATCTTTAGGAACATAAGAGACAAATCACAATTCACGAACCTAGCTAAACAGTTCATGCCTAAAGATGTAAATTTTTTGATATGGGTTTACGATGATGCCACGAAAACACCACATTCATACCTCTTTCTGGGTATGAAGCCCGCAAGCGATGATAATTTGAGAATCAGAGGAAACATTTTGCCTGGAGAAGAACCGAAATATGTATACATAAGATGAAGATATTCTTAATAGAAATCACTAGCATCTTAATAATTGATAGGAAAAGACCTTCTCATGAAAAGGAACGCACCTATGATTAAAGTGCTTCATTCGTGCTCTAGAAAAGATCAGAAGTTGTTGTTAAAAAACGCAAAACCAGATCTCGTTAATGCGATTTGCGATTGCATCACCAATGTTGTTTATGGAAAGGTTTCAGTGAGCATGCAAGTGAAAAATCAACTTCGTAGGAAAAAGAAGGTACTTAAAGAGCTCATCAATCCTAAAGTCTCGACAGTTCGCAAGAAATCTTTGCTGGTACAACACGGCGGTAACAATATTATAAAAGCACTAAGTGGAATTTTAAATTTATTTGGGTTAACATGACGACATATGCTAATAAAAAGTATGTTCTACTCACTCCAGAGGTTTATGAAAGTCTTCTTCATAAAGCTGGAGAGCAGACATCAGATGTTTTTTCACCCCCAGAAAAGGCAGCTGTAAATGCAGCTGAAATACACATGAAAAATATATGGAGTAGGGATGATTTACCGAACGATGAGAAAGATTTTTACGAATGAACTAAACTCATTAAAAAGATACAGAGATAGTTTGATCCCTCCAAAGAAGGACCAAGTAGTAAAACCTTCTGAAAATACCTACCTTCCCGATGCTACCAACCCTGCCGATGCTACAACTGCTACGAGCAACAATGTGCGGATTCGATCAAACCCTTGAGAAGAAGCATTGCCACCGGTGCATGAAGGGTCGAAAGAAGTTAAAATAGAAGATATCATTACAACACTACCCAAAACCTCAAGAAAGGATGCAGGTCAAATTCTTAGATTCATCAGTGCGAATCCAGAAACATTAAAATGGAACGCAAATAAAGAAATTCTATATGATGGCAATGTTTTGAGAGGATCGAACATTGGTGATTTGTTGTTGGATGCGTTGAGCAATAGAAAGAAACTTGTTTCACCTCTTAGGTTTAGGAATAACTTTGTGAAAGTATTATCAGAGATGAACCTACCTATGGAATGGATTAAAAATAAAGACTGAAGACAAACATGAAGACTCAAATGAACATAGAGGAGAAGGAGAACTTAGTAATGAAGCGAACTAAGAGAAAACGCTCTGCAACTGCGCCTTATCCTTTGAAATTGAAATCAAATGTAAATCCGAATACTCCAATCAAATGGTTATCCTCGACATCTAGTGTTCGTTAGTTTATAAAAAGATTCGATTTTATATCCATTATTCCATTTTAAGTTTCTCATTCATGTGGTAAGGATGGAACTTCTTTTTAAAGCCAGAGATCTTCTGAGAAAATTAAAATGTTTAATTTCTTGCTGTGGATCAACACTAATCATCGAGAATAGCCAAGTGGATGGAGTAGAGGATATTCAAGAAGAAGAAGAAGAATTTGTAATTTATTAACATTATGAGAGAAGAAGAGAAAAATAGAATCTGGAGTGAGCTTTATCACTCTTTGAAATCAACTGTCTCGTCATCCTCTCCAATTCGCCTGTATCGAGCTGCAAAAGTTAGAATACCTGATCTGAAATTGAGAGAAGTGAAACAATGGTTATCTAAGGATATCACATATACCCTTCATCATCCGATAAGGACCCGCTATAAAACAAGAAGAGTTTTGGTGTGATGATTATATGATGCCCTCTTTTCACTAATTTTTCAGTTCGACCAATCAGAGAGCCGTAACCAATGACGACAGCCAATGAGAATCGAGTATTTTAATTTACGCGCATAATCGTGAAAAAACAGAGGGCTGCCCTCCACTTTTTTACCTAGCCCTCTTTTTTTTTCTGCATAATTAAGTTCGCATAAATTATTACCGTAAACGGTAAAATTGTGAACAAAAACACGGGTCTTTGGTAAACCTCTTTCGTAATATCTTAGGTTGCAATTGTGATGTGCAAGTCCGACAGGCTTATCATCTGGAAAGTAATGGTTGTGGTGAATCACCAAAGACGTCAAATACATGTATTCAAACTTACACTTGTCTTTGAAAAAGACGTCGTCTGGTTTGGACGAGAGCCTTGACTTTTTCAAAGTGTTCGCGTAACTTCCCTCGGACGTTTTGTCACTCTTTTTTAATGCATTTGAAAAAAATCGTAACTCCATCAGATACTTTGAAAACATCTCACAAAACGATTCCAAAAGCACTTATTTCAAGTGGTTTGTTCTCTTTTGAAAGTTTTTAGCTTGAAGTTTTTTCAAACAGCTTTCGTCTTCGACATCATCATCACTGCAACTAACTCTGTCGTTTTCGTAAACTTTCTTTAAGGATTCTATCAAAGGGATCGAAGACGAGGTCACGTCAATAGACTCAAACCTTTCGATTATTGTCTTGGGAGAATAGTTATTGTAGGATAAACTTTCTCGTTCGACATCATCATCACCATCCTCCTCGTCAATTTCAACGTTTAAAAGTCCGACCAACTCCATCACACCCTCAAACAAATACGTGAAATTTTCTTCGTCGATTGGAAAAAATATTCGATCGATTCCTTTTCGCTTTCGCTCTTTTTGAAAAAGAAAAATGGCGTTTTCAAAAAAACCTTTAACGTCTTCAAAAGATAAAGAAAGCTCCTTCAAGGCGATGTGAAACTCCAAATAATTGTAAAGCACGTCCAAGAGAGTTTCCAACTCTGAGTTGGAGTACGACTGAGTCATTTCCCACATTGACTTTGGTACCATTTTGACTTTTTGTTCTGGTCTTGTTATCTTGTAATCTACTTCAAACTTGTGAGTTGCCTCTCGAAACGACTCGTCAGCCTCGTATTTTTCCTCAAATTTTGTGTTTGAATAAATGGCATCGTCTTTACCACATTTTTCGTACAAAAAAAGATTCAAATTTTGTTTGTACAGAAATAAATATTTGACGGCAAAGATTTTAATTTCGCTCTTCACGTACCATTTATTTCTACCTTTCCAAACAGAAAAGTGAGGAGATATCATTTTATGAGAAGGAAATGTTTCAGAGTGAAAACTTTGTCGTTATTATCGTCATCTCCATCGTCGTCGTCATCGTCACTATCGTCTTCTTTTAAAATCGCCACTCCGTCAGCAATGGTCCACTCTTCTTTTTTTTCCTTTAACGTCATCGTCATCGTCTTCATCAAACGTGTCGTCGTCGCCGTCGTCTCCCTTTTCATTTCGTTCGCATACGTAGTCCAAAGCATCAGAGTGTTCCCAATGATAAGCTTCGTTAGACAACTTTTTCTTTTAAAATCTTTATCAATCTCTTCAAAACGTTGTTTCAAATGTGATTTGTCAAATCTGCCTTTTTTCGAAATCTCATTTAAGAGAGCCTTAAATCCATCGTCATCCTTTTTCTTTGCCCTAGAAAAATTCATTTCGTGCCATTTTTCAAGATACAAAATGTACTGAGGATCCAGCTTAAAATTACATATTGCACAATTTAGCTCTTGATGGTCTTTAAAAACTTTGACCGAATCAAACTCTTGATAGTCACAACGCTCGAATCCGAACGTTGTCTCGACCTCGTTTGCTGCTGCCTTTTCGTTTTCGTCTTCGTTCAAATTTGTGTCGGTAATAATTCTCAAACGTCGTTTAGGCTGCTCGCATTCCATCTTTAATTTTCACGAACATAATTCAAACGTTCAAAATGTGACATTTTGAGCAGTTTCTTTTGTTTTATCAAAACATACTTTTGAAAGACGTATATGCAAGCTTGAAACAGTTCCATGAAGTAGATCCCAAACTTATTACACGCCAACGTTCTTGCTTCTATCAACGTTCTTCGCAAAATGTTAAGTTTTGCGTTGATGTGATCTTTGTTGGCGCGATAATTTTCATCACACTCCATTTCAACAATTTCCAATTCCTCTTCGAGTTCTGTTTTTTCCGTTCTTAATTTTACGAATTTGTCCATGGCTGTTCGAAAAATTTTACGGGATTTAACTCTTCCACTGTAAAAAACCTATTCATTAGCCAATCGCGAATGGGTATTTTCATGAGTTCTGCATTGCTCATTGACACGTCTTTGTAGAGTAAAAAAGACTTTTCGGGGTTCGGCCTAAAATAAATCGTGGCAGTGAGCGCTGTCATAAACATCTGTGCTGACTTTTGTTGGTGTTCTTTATACATTTCTCCGTTTACTCTAATTTTCCTCTGCAACTCGTCCACACAAGCGGGTTCCGTGTCTAGACCACATATCAACGGACATTTTAGAGTGGTGGTAAACTCTTTAAAATTTTCTAATATGTTTTGATTGCTGAAACTTATGGATCCGACACTAGAACCACTGCAAGTTGTTATGTGGACGACAAACCTTTGCTTTTTCACGTACGCCGCACAACAAGCGTTGCACAAAAAAATTTTAATCCAACCCATAATTTTTAGGCTCTTTCTCAACTTTTCGTTCTTCAAATCTTTTTTGTCAAAAAAAAGACAATCGACAATTCCCTTCTCGGTCACCTCACACTTTTCGGCCAATTCTTCTAACGAAAGAGAATCTTTTACGTGCTGGTGATTGATTAAACACAATTGGCCGACGTTCAAAAGAAGACTACAGTGAATCAAAGTTTTCGTTTCTTTCGACAACACGAGTGGAAAAGTGTCCGCGTGAGTTTTGGGTTGGTGAGTGTTACTGACGTGGGCAAAGATGACAGCTCCAATCGTTCTACGTGTGCTGACCTTTTCTTTGGTGGAGTTTAAATTAAAAAGCACTTTTCGTTCATCAAAAAGATATAAATTAAAATATATGAAAATATCCTTTTCGCTCAAAACGTCCTCCATGTCTTTCATTTTGATCATTATGTTTTTTTCGTTAACGTTAGGGTCTAAAGATGAATTTTGAAAGACTGCATCCGGAACCTTTTTTATTCCTATCGGTTCTCCAAACTTTTCAATGTAAGCACAAGGTTTCTCGATCAAATTGGCCCTTTCCAACATGTTCTTAGTCAAAAATTGTTCTATGGGTATGTTATTGACAATTCGATACACATAAATGGCTATCGAACCAATTACTGATTTCAAACAACAGGAGCTATATCAATCTAAAAAAATAAAAAAACACAGGTAAAAAATGAATTTGAATAATTTTTTTAATATTCTTTTAAACATTTTTCCTATAATACAACAAAACAATCACTGCAAAAAAGAGTATGTTAACTTTAAAATATGTACAATCAAACACCGTTAAAATAAATTCAAAAAAATAACATTAACGTCGTTTTGACGACTTTATAGTGTAATAAGGTGAAAACCTCTTTTTATCTTTAACCTGAAAGTCTAAAGTGTTATTTGTTTTTCTTTATCGAGTCTTTTCTTAAGGTTTTTACGTGTTTCATCAGCGAAAGAAGCGTCACATCCCTTGTGAACTATTCGATACGAATCATCACTTTTAGAAACCAAATAAGGTTTTCCTTTAGAATCTCGTTTTACGCTTTCCTTTTTGTCTGACGAAGAAGACGACGTCGACGACGACGAGCTTTTAGATTTTGATGATGACGGTTTTACAACAACAACAGATGAAGGTGTTTGTTTCTTATGTTGAAAATCCTCATCTAAGTCATCTTCACAATGAATGTCTAAAGCATCGTCGTCCTTTTTAAACGATGCTGTTGGTTGAGGTGGTGGTAGTTGTGAAGACGTAGTCTTTTTCTTTGGTTGTAATTTTCTCGCCGGTTGAGGGGTTGGTGGTGGTGGTGAAGGGGGTGGTAAATCATCGTCACTTTCAGAAACGTCACTACTCTCGTCGTCGTCGTCATCCTCCTCTTCCTCGTCACTGGACACGTTTTGAATATCTTCCATGTATTTAATTGCAGACATGTTCTCCTTGTTTCGAGCCAAATCTTCGGCAGTAATGGTGGTTGACATCATTTCTATTTCACTCAAAGCGTCTTCAGGAGATTTGTTTTCATCCATCAAACACTTTTTAGCCGTGTTAATTTGTGACTTGTTAAAAACATCATTTGGATCGATCGACAATTTACTTTTCGTAAATGACGAAGACGAGGTCGTCGGCGGTGGTAAATATGATAATGGTGTTGTTGCTGGTTGAGGTGGTGGAGGTGGTAATTTTAACGATGCTGAAGATGACACTGTCGTCAAAGGTAATGGTGGTTTAAATTCGAGAAAATCGGTCGCTTTTGACTGGTGTGTCATCGTTGGTGCAAACAGTGTGCTACAAAAGAAGAAGCATCCACACGTTCATCTCCCAACATGTAAGTAGATGCTATTGTTGTGGACGGAATACATTCCAAAGAAATTAGTGCTGATTCAACCAAGTGAGGAGTTAGAGTTGGCATTTTCTGCTGTTGTTGTTGCTGTTGTTGTTGAAATTGTTGTTGTTGTTGTTGTTGTGTGTGTGTGTGTGTGTATTGGCTTCGTCAGTTGATTCTCGCTCCGAGGAGAGTCCTCCTCGCCAGCGCGATTGACTGTTCTGGTCGTTTCGTCAGCAAGCTGAGTCCATCGTCGACTTCCTCGCCAAAGATTTCGAAACGGGCCTCACGTGTGTCCGGGCAGTCCAAAAACCAGTGTTGGAGATCGTGCTGCTGGTGGTCACAGTGAGGACATTTTGGGTCTACTTCTTCGTGAAGTTGGTGATCGTATGCAGCGAAGGCAAGGTGTTTACCACATCTAATTCGTGCCAGGTCTACCTGGTCGTGCCTCGTCTTCACTGCTTTCTCTTTTGACATTGAATATTTTGAATAAACTTCTTTCAGCCAAGGGCGTTCCGGGTCCCCGTCTTTGATATTGGATTTTATTATTGTGCGGGCACACTTCATGCTGGTTGACTGGTGGACGCCTTCTAGCTTTGTCGCTTCTTTTGCAGCTTTGTCAGCTGCCTCGTTCCCCGGTATGTTACTGTGTCCGGGCAGCCATTGAATTGTGATTTTTGCCTTCGTTTGGCTCAAACGTTGTATGATGGCGTCTATCTCTCTGTTATTGTGTTGGAGAGCTTGGCATAGGGATTGACTATCAGTCGCAATCACGATCGAATCATCGTCTTCTGTATTTACTGCAATCCACTCTGCTGCTCGTTCCATGGCACGGACTTCTTCTTCATATGAACTCGTGAACTTCGCCCCTTTGGTCTTTATGATGGTGACAGGTGCTATTTCAGCAGGGTCATCTGTTGTCACCACTAATCCTGCTCCTCCATCGGTTGTTCCCGCCATAGCAGACCCGTCTGTGTAGATGGTATATGTTGGGTTGAGGGAACGTAATTGCGTCAAGGTTGCTTCAAGGATTTGATTCTGATTTGCATGTTTATTCTCGATGCCAGGTAGTGAGCTGAATATTTCGATGTTTGGATTTGATAACCAAGGTGGGTGGGTGAAGTAGTCTAGAGGTTTTCTGTTCTCGATGTCGTCCAGGTCTGGGAGTCTGGTTAGCAGATCCCTTGCAGTCGTCCCCCAGCTCTTTCTTTTAATTCGTTTTGAACGATTTGTTTGCTCGTACGCGAGTCGTCGTGGGTGATCGTGGGGGAGTCTGAGTGCCTTTTCTGCTGCGATGATGGTATTTCGTTCGAATTGGGTTTTCAGGCTTTGTTCCCCAGATTCTAGGAGGAGTGCTTCACATGGTGTGTTGAGTGTCTGGCCCGTTATTTTCCTTAGTGCGCGGTATTGGACCCTATCTAGGTTTTTGATTTGGGTAGCGGAGAGACATGGCTGCCATGCGAATCCTGCATAGTTGATGATGGATTTGACGTTGGCGGTGTATATCTGTTTCAGGTAGTTTTTCTTCCACCCCCACTTTGTATTGGAAAGGTAGGAGATTGTTCTCAGTTTTGGTGCGGTTCTTTCTTCAATGTTGTTGTTGTTGAAATATTGAGCTTGACATTTTGGCAAGGAGAGACATTTGTTCACCGGACATTGGTTCTGCTATGTTGTTCGTTAAAGCGTCTAATATGTGTTGAATGTCAAGTGATTGCTGAGAAGTTATAATAGGAGCGATAGATATGACGTTGTTTGTTGGAATAATTTCAGAATAGGGTGTGTTAATGCCCAGTCCCAAAGGTTCACTTATCAACTTTACAACTTCAGAATTTGGTGGTGGTGGTGGTGTTGGTGATATTGAAAAGATAATGTCTTCTTCATTGTTGTCGACAACAGCAGTTGTTATCTATAAAAAAATAAAATAAAATAAATAAGTATCAATCATCATCAATCGTCAATCAAACACAAAAAAATTAAAATTAAAATAATAAATACCTTACCTTTGGCTTTTTTTCAACTGGAAAAAATGCTGATAATGTTTGTTGTTTCGTTTTCCTCTTTTTTCGTGGTGGGCCTTTGACCAATTGTGGCTCATTGAGTTCAGTTGATGATGTTGATATTGATGTGTTGTTGTTGTTGTTGTTGAGCTTCAACTTCTTTTTCACGTCCAAAACGTTTTTGTTATTCGTCTTTTTGTTGGTTTAAATGGAATGGTATAGCCTTTACGGGTGCTTGTGGAATCGCATTAGCAATAGATCCTCCTCCCATGGGCGGTGTTGTCAAAATTGTTGGTTTTGGGGCAGATGAAGTGGGTGCTTTCTCATCCGTTATAATAACATCGTCGTCGTCTACAACAATATTATTATTTTCGCTCACTTCTACAACGTCGTCTCCTTCATCATCTTTGTCGTCATCATCGTCTTCACAGCCACCACCATCGCCACCAACATCAAAAATTAATTCGCTTTGGTCCAACATATCATCGTCGTGAAGATTTTGCATTTCCAAAAACGCGTCGTGAATCAACGCTTTGTCCGAAGCTTCTAACTGTGGCAATATTGTGAGAGAATTGAAGTGTAAAGAATTGGGTAAATTACACGTCTTCTTAACGTTACGTCTCATCTTGCGTTTCAATTCTTTCGTATTCTTCAAACAGTTGTAAACTTCCATGAATATCATTCCCATCTTGTCTGCTTTGTATTTCATTCTATTGATTTTCGTTTGTTCAATTTGATCGAAAAAATGTCTTCGTCCTCGTATCAATCTAGGTGTAAAAGAATGACCATGATTATTTTTTTCACCTTTAATGGTGACTGTAGAAGAAACAACTCTCCTCAAATCCCACGCGCTGCCAACTACATTAAACGATCCATAAACTTTTGCATTAATATTACTCATACAAAATTCGTATAGAGAATCACCATAAGATACTTCTCCTTCTTGAAAATGGGAATAGTGAACTATTTTATTGTTCGCATTTTGACTATTTCTCATTTCTGACCACTTTTGTCCTTTAAAAAATCTCTCAATAGACTGTTTTTGTCGTTGATTTTCGTCTTCTAATTGATCAAAATAATCATCTACGTCGTCATCCAGCTTTCTGAAAAATTCATCTCTTACAAATTCCACTGACATTTCAATTAGTACACTCGCTTTACTGTCTCTTTTCAACTTTTCAATAGTTGGACCACTACGGCGACGACTACGTCGACGGCGGCGACGTTGTTTTTTTGTTTCATCTACGTTTTTCTTCTTAAATTAAAAAAAAAAAATTTTCAAACAAAACTTTTTGAACTTCCACAAACACACCATAAGCTTCAAAGGACAATATGAAATCGTTATAATCCAAAGTTTCCAAAACGTCATCTCTGATTTGAATTTTAAACTTGCCTATAATCATGTCTGCTTCTGCACCGTCACTAATATATTTCATAACAAAACTTTTCGATAAAACTTTTGCTCCTCCGTCAAAAACTTGTCTAGCACTGGCGTCGTCGTCGTCGTCGTCGTCGTCGTCGTCGTCCTTCGACACCGCCATAGCAGTCGATGAAACTTCCAAATTCATAAACGTATTATAGTTGTTTAAGAAAAATTCTATTTGTTCTATTGATGACATGAGTTTCTCCTCTCTATCGGAACCTTCGTTTCCCATTAGGTCATCCGCCCCAACGTTAATCATCTTTCGATACAACAACTCTTTAATCTCATCCTTGTTAAACTTTTCTTTTTTTCGAATCAAGTCGTCGTACAAAGCTTGACTTTTAAGTTTCTACAATAAACTAATTTGAAGCAATTGTATTTCAAACCTTTGGGTTTCGTTAAGTTTTTTAAAAGGTGGGTTAAAACGCAAGTCTAAATACCTTCCCATCAATTTATTGGTAGCGTTGACTTTGTGAACGTCCACATAACGCTTTTTCAATTCATCCAAATCTTTATACTTCTTGTTGTTTGTACATATTGCACACTTGACTCCACCAACAATTCCTCCTCGTTTGGATGATGAAGGTTGTATGTTTAGTGGCTCATTTTTCTCATCCATGATTTTTTTTACTTTTATTTTTTCACTAAAAATATAGTAACTTCAATAATTCAAATAAACAAAAAAAAACACGTTCAAATGTAAACCAACACCTTTTTATATTTCAAATAAAACCATAAAAACCCAAATCTCTAAACACACCTTTCTCAAGTTCGGTTAATTGTGTCCTGCCAAGCGATTTCCATACAGCAAAAACACACACCGGTTTTGACTCGGTTTTGACTCGCAACACACCGGTTGAGATCGGTTTTTCCCGACTTAAACCGGTTTAAAACGGTTGAGAAATCGGTGTCAAAGTTTCTAAAATTGAGTATCTCGAGCTTGTTGATTTTTACATACAAACCGGTGCAAAACGGTTTGAAAAGTGATCTCTACCGGTTTTGGAACCGGGTCAACCCGGTTTACGGAGCCGACAAAATCAAAACAAATGTTGATAAATTGCAGAATGGAATGAAAAGGGAAGATCCTATTGCGACATTACGTTCCACATTTTAGCCTGAAACCATGAGCAGTTTGAGCTCTGACCGTGTCTTTCGATGAAACCTTTTTTCTTTGACCTTCACCTTGAGAGGTAGAAACAAAATTTAAATAAATTATTACAGTGTGTTGTTGTCTTGGGGGTGTTTCGATGATTGAGCAAATCAATTTGTTGCTTGGTTTCTGTTTGTTGAAATACCATTAATCTGAAGTACAGTAAGTGTGTTTTTAGATTTAGTTAGTTCTAATTCATTCTGTCTTTGAAATGAGTTTCTAGCAGGGTCCAAGCAAAAAAAAAATACGAAAAGAGGCAGGATTGGAGGTCAACATATTGTTATTGATATGATAAATTTAAGATTTAATCAGTAGCAAAAACTGTAAATTGTTTCAAATTACTGACTTAAATCCTGTGTTTGGAAGGTGGTTGGTTGCTGTCACCCAATCCTGAATTTAGGGAGGTGGGTCTGATGGTCTATCTTGAAGATTATAACATTTTGAACAATAATCTTTACAATTTACAATCGTTAAATTTAAGATGAAAAAGCTTGTTCAAAAGTAGTTCCTCCCAAAATAATACCTTTAAAGCTTGGTACTCACTTGTTGAAAAAAGTGGCGTTTAACACTAGGCGCACGCATTTAACTTTTCAGATCATCTATGTACTCACATGGTACTCACTGGGAGCTTTTTAGCAAAGAGGGATAGAGAAAGAGGGAAAAAGTGAAACGAAATCGAAAGTAAAAGCCAAAAATTACAAAAGAATTGAAAAGAATTAATCTTGTTTACATTGGCGGTGTCTTTGAACTTTAAACGCACATATCAAAGTTTTTTGATATGCGCGTTTAAATATTTTTTTTTCTAAGTTCGATAAATGCCGGTGTTTAACATTAAACGCAGGCGTAGAAATTAAACGTTGGCGTTTATTGAGTGTACTCACTAGAGATCTTATGGTTTTAGACGTGCGCGTATAAAGTTACACGCCGGCGTTTAGTGTTAAACGCCACTTTTTCAAATAGTGAGTACCAAGCTTAAGGGAACCTTTTTTGATGAGCACTAATTTGACGAACGAACTAATCTAAGATTTTTTAATTTCGGCGAGAACTAATTTTGGTCAAACAAGAATTTTTTTAAACTTCGCCGAATCAAAGATTTTCTAATTTTGGTAAAAACTTATATTGGCGAATGGGCGAATTCCAGAAAATTTTTGTTACCCCCCGTCGGACGACGTGCATTTTTAAATTTTTTCTAGCCTCGGAAATAATTTTTCTTTTCCAGTGGTGGTCGGAAATTACGATAAAAATCCATTTACTTTTCCAAAAT
Source organism: Clytia hemisphaerica (assembly GCF_902728285.1). Lineage (NCBI taxonomy): Eukaryota > Metazoa > Cnidaria > Hydrozoa > Leptothecata > Clytiidae > Clytia > Clytia hemisphaerica. The sequence goes on from NW_027103890.1 coordinate 22,405, forward strand.
GCATCGGAAATTCCACTCTTTTTTGCCTACGAGTTTAGAGCAGTTGAATTGAATTGAATTGACGGTACTAATTGGACTCTGTTAGTTATTCCCAAAGATTTTCCAACAAAATTATTCACAAGTAACATAATCTGACATAATGAAAAATTATAACTAATTGAACTGGACTAATACATGAATGGTGTCAAAAATAAACACTCCCATCCTGCTCAACTTGCATGAAAAATTTACAATTATAATCTGTAATGAAACTTAAACAAACAAAACTTCTAGTTTGAGTTGAATCTTAGAAAATAAAACTTTGAAAATGGTTCAGGTCAAGTAGATCTAGACTTAAAACGATTTAAAAAATTAGAAAACTTATTTTACCAGCTATTAAGCAAAAAAAAATATGTTAACCAAGAATAATCCTGCTCAACTTGCATGAAAAATTTACAATTATAATCTGTAATGAAACTTAAACAAACAAAACTTCTAGTTTGAGTTGAATCTTAGAAAATAAAACTTTGAAAATGGTGGCAAATATTGATTTAAAAATCTGAGAATTTCAAATATGGATTCAAAAGTCAAAGTTTCTGGCTTAAATTAAATTAAATAACCTTTCTTACTATTTTTAGACATTGGAACAGCTACACATCATACACAAACAGCTACACAACATACACAAACAGCTATATAACATACACAAACAGCTACATAACATGACACAAACAATGCAAACGAGGATGCAGTTCTTTGGGAACTTATAGAGGTAAGTTTTCTTTGAGATTCACAAAATTTAAGAACGAACATTACGATGCATCTTAATCTATAAAATATCACGGATACCAAACCTGATTAAAGAAAGTCAATTAGATTCAAACTATACTTGAAATTTCCAAATAAACCTCGTCACTGGTACGATTTGCATTAACTTTTCAAAAATAAAGTGGATTTTAAGCAGTTGACAAGTCAAAGGCAATAGGCTTATAACATCTTAATTCTTCAAAAGGGCTATATTATTACTTCTTTTTAAAACTTTACACCTATTTCTAGAAAACCCAGTAATATAAAATTGTTCTTGTGAAAAGTGTGTACTTTAATTAGATCAATTTTTTGCAAGATGGACTTTTTGATCAGATTGAAGAACAAATGCATTTTCAGATGATGGAACGTTTTGTAAAGGAGTTAACCCTATGGGTGATAACGGGTTTTTGAACGATTGAAGGACTGCACCAGGCGATAAATTTATTGAATGACTGGAAGAATGATGTGAGGGAAATTTTGAACGATGGCTGCTGGGTGTTGACGTCAAAGTGCTAATGGTTGAAGATGTTGCTCGCGACAAAGGTTTGCGGATAGCTGTCAGATTGGTCAACGTTGCTTGCGGATTCAAGGAAGGATTAGCTGACGTGGTTATCGTAACCAGAGAACTTGTCGACGTAACCAGAGAACTTGTCGACGTAACCAGAGAACTTGTCGACGTAACCAGTGGGCTCGTGTACGTAACCGGAGAAGGATTCGTTGACGTAATCGGAGAAGGATTCGTTGACGTAATCGGAGAAGGATTCGTTGACGTAACCAGAGAAGGATTCGTTGACGTAACCAGAGAAGGATTCATTGACGTAACCAGAGAAGGATTCGTTGACGTAACCGCAACCGGAGGAGAATTCGTTGCCGCAACCAGAGGTGGATTCAATGACGTAACCGCAACCAGAGGAGGACTCGTTGTCGAAACCAGAGGAGGACTCGTTGCCGCAACCAAAGGAGGATTCAATGACGTAATCGGAGCAGGATTCGTGGCTACAAGCGGAGCAGGATTCGTGGCTACAAGCGGAGCAGGATTCGTGGCTACAAGCGGAGCAGGATTCGTGGCTACAAGCGGAGCAGGATTCGTGGCTGTAGCCGGAGCAGGATTCGTGGCTGTAACCGGAGGAGGATTTGATGAAGTAGAAGCACCTGAAGATGGTGGAGGTTGCTTCTGGCAAGCTTTGACACGGCAGCTACTTCTTTGTCCGGCTTAGGTGAGTTTTTCTTCAGATTCACTTCCTCGAATAAGAAGGAATTCACCAACTTCATTTTGGTACCATTTACAACAGTTCGTTCAGGCTGTAGAAATAAACGATTCTGTTTAAAATTGGTACCCGCTAAGTGAGTGGGTAACATAGACAAGATGGCGCAAGCATTGTTCAGTAGGAAAACTTAGATTAGTGATTTTTACAGTTTTCTGTCCGGGTGACATTTAAGCACAGGCTTAAAAAGCCCAAAGGCTAGATGTCGTGCTTAAAGCTCTTCCAAGCAAAAAAGTGAATATTGTTAAAAATATTGCTACTATGTTTTCAAAAACCCAAGAGCTTCTGATTGGTAAAGCGCTGTGGTTCTTTAAATGAGAAATTTAAACTTTTTTAATTAATAGGGTTAATAGGGTTCCAAATAGGACAGAATCCTCACTTTAAAGACTAATTCAAATTAGCTGACAGTGTTTTTCAAACCTTGTTAACTTTTGATTGAATTTTAATTAAAGTCTGTCTCAAAATAATTTTCAGCTGAGAAAAAATGGCTGTAACTTTTGACAGAAACGTTAAGATGAAAAGATATTTTGAGCATAACAAAATGCTGTAATAACAGTTAAGATCAAAGCATCATTCTACAGGAAGTTAATTTTCTTCTTCTTCGTTTTTCCATTTTTTTTACAAACTAAAGTCTGTCTCAAAATTACAATTTTGTGCCCATTGAAAAGATTTGTGAGTGGAATATTATCAAGCAAAAAAAAAAACGAAGAAGAAAATTAATTTCTTGTAGAATGATGCTTTGATCTAAATTGTTATTACAGCATTTTGTCCATACGGGACAAACGAATCTTAACTTTGAAAGGTGACTTAAAGAATAGAAAATTTTACTTCTTGAGTCTTCACGTGTTCTCTGTTTCCCTCTGCTTCCCTGACCTTCTCCACTCTGCTTTTTCTGCTCTTCTTTTCAGCCAATTTCTGAAAATTTAACAAAATATTTTGAAAGTAAGCATCCCCAAAATATAACTGGAAACTTTACATCTTCATATGCAAAGATTGAGCATGAGAAATTTTCTCTTGAAAAATTATGAAAAAGATGATTGTGCTATACAGGGTGTCCGGAAAAAAGTGTCGAGTTGTACCACTTCTATAGGAAGAAAGCTCTTGTGTGTATTTCATATAAAATTTGCAATGTTTATCAAATTTCTTTCTGTGTCATATTGTCATTAGACACCTTTCAGAACTTTAAAAAACAATTTTCAATAACTTTAAAAGTTTATTCCTTTTAATCATAATGACTGTAAAGAACATGTGATAAAAAATTCATTCCATCGAAAGATACAGTCCAAATTTTATCTATGATAGACCTTTTCATAAATTACGTCACGAACATCACTTGCCTCGTTTTGAAATTATTGCCATGGTGATTAACTCCCAGCGGATTTTATCTAAACTACTTTCTATTCATAAAAAAATCATTTAATGTCACAAGGGACACAATCACCATGGTAATTGTTTGAATACGAGGCAAGTGATGTTCGTGACGTAATTTATGAAAAGGTCTATTGACTTCAGAAATCATAATAAAAAAATGACTGACTATAGTTACCTCTTCCTTAGTCTTTGGTGGTTTCGCTTTCTTTGCGGATCTCTTCACAGGCTTTTTTCCTCTTGCCAATCTTTAAAAAAAAGGACAAAAAATCTAATAACATATCCCCACGCACTAACTGATTGAAATTTCTACTTCCCTTCTTTTATAGGATCATGATATGAAGTTATTCACAAAGTATTCTCGGAGCGGTGTCTAGATTCATTAAAGAGAAAATGAAAGTCTTTCACTGAAACTTGGATTCTTTGCACCAAAAGCTGTGCTGAATTTGAGTGTCAACATTGAATAAATTTGGAAAAAAANACTTGAATAAATAGAGAAGGAATTACAAGTTTCTCGTTTTGCACATATAACCCTAAAACAAGCGTGTTATTTTGCAGGTAGTTGTATTGTTAAAAAAGATCTTGGCACGCGCCAATGTCTTTAAGTCATTACTCGAAAAAGCTTTTCAAATAGATAACAAAAGAGAAAAGTGGTTTCAAAAGATATCTTTTGTACCGAATCTTGTTTGATTTACGTAATTTGTAGTCGGTTGTATAAACATTCATTGTTTAGAGTCTGCTAAATTACGTGGGTCGCGTGGGTGTCGTGGGTCCGTGGGTTACGTGGGTCCGTGGGTTCGTGGGTCGCGTGGGTTCGTGGGTTAGAAAAGCGCGTGGGTTCGTGGGTCCGAAATGTACGTGGGTCCGTGGGTTCGTGGGTCAGAATTTTTTCTACGTGGGTTCGTGGGTATTTTTTTACGTGGGTTCGTGGGTCCAATTCTTTTTTACGTGGGTCAAATTTTTTTTTACGTGGGTCAAATTTTTTTTTTACGTGGGTCGGAATTTTTTTTACGTGGATCAAATTTTTTTTACGTGGGTCAAAATGTTTTCTAGAAACATAAGAAGAACAATTTTTTTGCAAGCTCTGTGTGAAGTAAAAAGAATTAGAAATATGCAGGCAGGACTTTTTTATAATGAAACAAGTGAGATTTAAAACTGATTAGCTTTTTCAGACTCCCCTGTGGAGAATCAAGAGTAAAGAAATAAGAACATTTTTCATTTTTGATTATGTACACATGAATTAAAAGACTTTAATTAAGAACATTTTAAGGCTTGAAACCATTAGAAGGCTTCTTCGAATTCTGATTTCCTATTAAAAAAAACGTGTATGGCGTCTCTCTTACATTGCTGAAATATATGCATTCGTGTCATATATTGTTTCACTATACGAACAAATTTCATTTCGCTTTATCTTTTAATAGGCTATTGTTAATTTTATCAAAAAATTGTTTCGGCTTCTCACCTGTTTTTTTTGGCTTCCGCTCATTTTTAAATGAAAAAGAGAAAATCAACCAACAACCAACAACCAATGACAACCAATCAGGCTCTGAGAGAGTGGTTTTAGAATGATGAATCTAATTCATTATTTTGTTGAATAAATGAGCGTGGTTTACAAAAATAATGACATAATCTAAATAGAAAATATAATGCATTTCTTATTATGCTCAATATGACGTGGATAGTGGAAAAGGATATAGGTTGACATTTGACACCAATCAGGAGCTAGTAAGGCTCTCAGGTGTTAGATACAGGTTTTTTTATAAAACAAGTATATAAGAACATAATGCGAGGCCAAATTAAGAACATTGTAAGACAAAGGCTGGTGGGACTCAAAAACGCAAGTTTAGAAATGGCACCAAGTTTCTCCCAGAATGCAGAAAGAAGAACAGTTAAGAAGAGTGGTGAGGCGGAAAACCCAAAAAGTTAAGAACTCCGAAGGCTTCAAAGTTTTGATGTCTTATAAAAAAAAACCGTTAGCGATGCAATTATGGGGCATATAGGGGGGGGGCAACTTTTGTCGGCTCCCAGGGAAAAAATCTTTTTGACCAGCTCGAAAAAAATTTGATCCACCTAAAAAAAAACCATTGACCCACGTAAAAAAATTTCCGCCACGAAAAAAAAATTTTGACCCACGTAAAAAAAATTGACCCACGAACCCCGTACGAAAAAATTCTGACCCACGAAAACCCACGAAACCCAAGACCCCACGCGAACCCACGAACCACGACCCACGGACCCCACGGACCACGGACAAACCCACGCGAACCCACGTAATGTAGCAGACTCCAGGTTTAGGAAAATAACAAAGAGAGATTAACGAACATTTTTTCAAATGTTACAAAAGAGAGGATAGCAAATCTGTTTTCTGTGAGGTAAACGAGAGTTTGCGGAAAAAAACTTGGAAAAATGGAAATCCTCAGGTCCGATTAAATTTTACAAAAATTTGATAGATAAACCTTCCCAAATAAAATCAGGGTTTTCATTAAAAAATTTACAAATAGATGATGACTTTTGTTCAAACCAACCTCTGAAAAACATGAAAAAATAACAGGCCTCATATTTAAGCTCGATTTGTAGCTGTTTTACAAAGGTTCAACACAAAATTTTTTATACAAATGTTAGCTAAAGGATAGACGATTACTAGCCGATTCATAGTTTGAGATAAGGTTTGAAATTAAGGAAGCAATGCTACTGTAAAGACGGACTAATTGTCGGTGAATTCTTGTGAAATGGTTTTTTATTGTCGGCTCACACTCGGTACGCAAAAAAGAGTCTGGGGAGGAAACACGCATACTTCAAAGAACCATGCCGCAAAACAAACGACATGTTATTCCTTCTCTATTTATTCAAGTTCCTTGAGTAAATGTAGGATTCTTTAGATTAACCTCCTACACGTTTTTTCATTAATTTGGCTAAGCCTGGATGTGTATATTTTTTTAGCAATTTTCAGCCGAAAATGTTCTTATCGACAATTTCATGCAAAATAAAGAGCGCACTTAAAATTGGTATGAAATATGGACAATATTTGACTTTCGATTTTAGAAAATTCATCCCTAAATTCGGTTAAAACTTCCTTGATAAGAGGAAAAAATTGTAGTTTCTTGTCATTTTTTTCCAAACTGAGGCTGGGCATGTTCTTACGATGATCTTAATTTTTCGACAAATTTCAGCCTCAATGTTCTTATAAACTTGGTTCTAATAAGGAAAAAAACGCAATTTACAACTTAAAAATATTCACCCTTTAGCTTTATTATACACAGTAACATAAAAAAAACGTACCTATAGGCTCGCACATATCAGTCGGTCATTATGACCAACCTCTCTCAGACGTCAGAGGGCTCAGGCAGGCCAATGAAGAACCTGGAAAATAAAGGCTTTTTGAAAAAATCTCAGATAAAACGAGGGAGAGACTCAGCAGTCCCTTAAAATTGTCGATAATTTTGTGAATGAATTTTCAAAGTGAATACATTTAGAAATCAAGTGTTACAGTTTTATTACAGTCGAAACCGGAGACCTCTCCAACCTTCATTTTCTTTTGACACGGTTTTTGGGGTGAGGTTCGCAAACACGAGGTGATATCGAGAATTCTCTAAATATAAGTACGCGTAAAATTATTCAGAGATCTTTAAACCATGGAGGTACAAAGAAACATGAGAAATATGCTATTGAAATTAGATGAGACGAGATTCATTGTTTCTGACATCAGTGTAAGAAAATATTTGGACTAAAAAAAGGCCTGTAAACTTGGCAGTCCTTCATCAAATGATAAGATTTTTCGATCAATGTTTTCTTTAAAGTGAACTCTATTGCTTGATTTGCTTGATACTTTCCTCAAAAATTCTCCAGCGACTTTATGTCTACAAATTCAGTCTGAAAAATCGTGTATGCTTAGAAGATATCTTTTCAAAACATTTTTTCAAAGCAAAAAGAAAATTTACTGATTCAGCTAAATTCTGCGTAAAAACCTCGAAAAAGACCTGCTTTAGGCAGTATAGAAGAGCTAATTTTCAAAAATTTCTCCCGTCGGCGCCAACCTCCTTAAACACTAAACACTACCACTAAGCCCTACCACTTTTAAAGTGGAGCCGCGGCCCCTGACATTCAACTTCTGTTTCTCTTTATACCCCCATGTTTAAACCAAATACGAACTCAGAAAAAAACTGAAAACTCAGATTTGAACGGTTTTTCGTCACCAGGTATGGAGTATGGATTATTTGTCTGTGTAATTCTATTTCTATCTACGGCTAATTTCAAAATTCATTGCCGTAGTAGAGTCATACTTCATCGCAGAGATCTCCGTATGGGTACGGGATTTTTTTATCAACCAGAAAATGCACACGAGTGTACTACGAAGCTTTAAACGTGAGATACACTCTGGTACAGAGTTCCTTGGGTGGTCTCTAAGTGGTTCTTTGCAAATATCAGAATAAAGAAACCACTAAACTAAATTCAAATTCAATCCCGTCGCTTTTAGTATGATAGTTTTTTGTCGTTCTTCGTGCTCCACAAAAGAAGGAAAATGTAGACATGATAGACAGACAGATAGACGACAGACGACAGACGAGCAGGCGAGCAGGCGGATAACAAAGTAAAGTATAACAAAACACAACACACTGCAACAAATACAGACAAACAACATTGCAGGACTACCAACTCAATTTTTCTGATGATTCAGTAAGCATATTTACCTTATCCCTTCCCCACACCCCATATTTATGACATATTATTTATATATTTATTACTAAATCTCACTTTAAAAGCCTCAACCAGCCAGACGATCTATCTCAATCGAACGGAATCGACGATCGAACGAGTCAAACCAAAGTGAACGCAATCGACCAATTGAAATTCGATTGTCAAACTCAATCGCATCTCAATCGAATATTACCGCAATTTTCAGATTTGATTGATATTCTAAACTAAACGAAACTCTAAATCAATCACTCTGATCACTTTTAAATTCTCACTTTTGTCCTTCATGCGTTTCTTATCTCTCACCCTTGACCACTCTTTCTCTCCTACCTCTCGTGCAGAGTACCCCCATTTTTCCCTAATCCTTGTTTCAATAAACTTTTACAATGAAAAAATTTCTTAGTCCGATTTAGCTAAGTGGAAACACCCTTCCATAACTAACTAATTAATTATTTTTTTTTAGGTTTTTTTTCTTTTCTTTTTTAGTATATTTTAGCTTTATCATATTTTATGACTTATTTCCTCAAAAATGTAATCAAACTTTCATCTCATTTTTGACATTTTCTAGGTTACAACAGCAACCATTTTTACTGTTGAATATTTTGAAATTGATGTTTGTATAGGTTTTTCCATATATTTTCTAGCTTTAGGTAGCTATCCTTATGGCCTTTTCCTCTCGTATTTAGCTATTTTAACTTGTGCTATTTTTAGTATTTTACTTACACCATTTCTGGTGGTTTTTTAATGTACATAGCTCTACCGAGTTTTTAAAAAAGAAAATCATCTAATCTAATCTAAATTCGATTACGTTCGATTGATGTTCGATTGCGTTCGATTGCATTTGATTGCGTTCGATCGTCGATTCATTGACCCCCAGATTGTTCATCGCATAATTTCTATGGGAAATCGAAAGTAATTTCATTTGGCTTGTGATGTTTGAGAGCTTGGTTGTTGGGAAGCTGCAAGAATAAAGCCAGACAATCTCAATCGAACGGAATCGACGATCGAACCAGTCGAATTGAATAACAATTGAACCAATCGAATATTACCCAGAATTTTGACGTTCAATTGAGATTCGATTGCGTTTGACAATCGAATTTCAATCGGTCGATTGCGTTCGATTTGGTTCGACTGGTTCGATCGTCGATTCCGTTCGATTAAGATCGTCTGGACATAAGGCGATGGGAATTTGATGATCTGTTTACCGTCGACCGCCCGCATGCTCTTAAGCTGCCGCTCAAAAAAGTTCATTATTTCTTAAAAACTCATTATTTTCTTCTTTTCCTGTGCCAAGCTATCCAAAACACTCAAAGTGAATAAAAAAAAACATCTTTGCTAACAAAATGTGCGCCTCGAGTAAAAAACATGGTTCCAATCACGTCCGCGAATGGGGAAGGCATTTTTTTAAGCAGAGGGCGGCATCAAGGGCGTTTTAAAAATTTGCGTTTTCGACGCGTCGTGAACGCGTTTGAATTTTCGCACATGTAATTTTCATTCCGAGAGTGAATGCAGCTCGATTTCACGGTGGAATTCAACTTCGTTGGAGATTGGAAGCACCAGGTAGGAATAATGTAATGAATAATGAAATTTTGCCGCATCAAATATTTTTTGAAACGTGACGGTAAACAGAACATCAAATTCCCATCGCCTAAGCTTATCAAGCTTTTACTTTTTTTCTCTGGTTAACTATCCTTCAGAAATCTCTCTGCACTAATAATTCTTTTATCTCAAATAAAACAAATCAGAAACTAATTGACATTGAACTGATGCTACAGCAATCCCACAAAAATGAACGCGATAAAGCAGAGCTGGATGCCTCACTGAAAATCAAAAGCAATCCTAAATACTTCTACTCATGCAAAAAGATTCTCAAAAACTAAACCTAAAGTTGGCCCACTGAAAAATCCAACCACCAACAAATTAACATCTGACTCGCAAGAGATGGCAAACATCTTACAAAGGCAATACTGTTCAGTATTTACCACTCCCGCCCAAAACAGACTACAGTTTTCTGAATTCAAATGAGACAAAAGACTCCTCAACCCTTGAGCACAGAAGATGATTTCATCCAACAAATTGACACTATTCCAGCCAACTCGTCAGCCGGACCAGATGGCTTGCCAGCAAAGTTTTTCAAAATGTGCAAGATATCACTTTCTAAGCCACTTAAAATGATATGGCAAAACAACTTTGACAAAGGAATCACACCTGAAATTCTCAAAACAAGCCACATTACACCAATCTTCAAGAAAGGAGATCAAGGTTTACCAGAGAATTATCGACCTGTTGCCCTGTCATCAATTACCACTAAAATATTTGAGAAAATAGTCAGAGAGAAATTGCAAACCCACCTTGAAGAAAACAACCTATACAATCCAACACAACACGGTTTCAGACCAGGGCGATCTTACTTGAGTCAACTATTGGCTCATGTAGAAAGACTGATATCTCACTTACAAAACAATGAAAATGTTGATCTACCTTGACTTCAGCAAGGCCTTTGACAAGGTGGACCATCAAATCTTGCTACATAAGCTAAAAATCAATGGAATCAAAGGACAACTATTGAACTGGATACAATCCTTCCTTACTGAGAGATACCAAAAAGTTTCCATAAACACGTTCCTGTCAGATGAAGCGAAAGTTACAAGCGGAGTTCCACAAGGCTCAGTTCTGGGCCCCCTCTTGTTTTTGGTAATGATTAGTGACATCAACAAAAAGATTAAACATTCCATCCTCTCATCTATTGCTGACGACACAAGACTTATGAAGGCAATATCTTACGGAAAAAATGAACAACTGAAAGTACTGTAATAGATACAAAAATCAATAGAAATAAACATGTAAAAAAACATTAACCCGTATGTCGTAAAAAGAAAGTTTTAGACTTCAAACAAAGACAAAAAGGTAAACCTCCATCAAGAAAAAACATTTCTTTAACTAAAATACGACTTCTACACGTTTTGAAGAATCAGCAGAAAACTCTTTCTAGAAGCTTTCTAAATTGAACTTTGAACCAACGCGGGAGGAACGTTTTGAAGAATCAGCAGAAAGCTCTTTCTAGAAGCTTTTCTAAATTGGACTTTGAACCAACGTGGGAAAAACGTTTTGAAACCTAAGCAAAAAGGACAACATCAAAAAGGTATAAATAGCCGAAGAAATCAAAAAGAAGGCAGGTCTGAAATAGAGGAGCAACATGGGAATTGGATGGAAATTAAGTTAAAGAAGAAAAGCAGATCAAAAATTGAAGAAGAGAAAGGAAGGACATGAGGAAAGTCACAAGAAGAAACTGGAAGTTAAAGAAATTGGAGAATAAAATTATATTGTAACTAAGAGTGTGAATTTAAAAGATAAAGAAAAGAATCTAAGGGAAAAGATTAAAGTTAAAGCGAACCCCTTAAATATTCGTTGTCAATTTATTGTTTGGAAAGCTTAGAAATTTATTTATCAGTAACAAGTATTAACCTACCTGTTACAGTACACTCAGTCTACAAATCAGATGTACAGCAGCCAATCGAAATAAAAAGTACAGTGAAAGACCTGGGTATCCTACTCTCAAACAACCTGTCATATGAAATGCACATTCAAACGATCACTGACAGAGTCAAGGGTATAAGTGCCTGGGTATACAGAACCTTCAAGTCCAGAGATAAATCAGTAATGATCACTCTTTGGAAGACATTGGTACTTCAACATCTGGAATACTGCTCCCAGCTATGGTCTCCTACAAAGAGATCCCTGATGCAAGAACTGGAGTATCTGCAAAAATCCTTTATAAAAGGGATCCAACTTCCACCCAATTTGAATTATTGGGAGAAGCTCAAACACCTCAATATGTACAGTCTCGAGAGAAGACGCGAAAGATACCAAATTATATGGTGTATAATCAAACAACTGGTGCCAAATTTTAACTATGGTGAAGGGGAAGGCGGTATTTATTCATATACAAACCAACGCCTGGGAAGAAAATGCCACCTCAAACCAGTGAATACAACAAACAAGAACATTTGGAAGAGCTCCCTTTCAGACACCGGCCCAAGACTATTCAATGTGTTACCAAGAAAAATACGTGACATGACCAAATGTTCCAAAAATTCCTTCAAAAAACAACTTGATCAATTTCTCCAAGATGTTCCCGACCAGCCACTGCTCCCTGCCTATCTCCCTTACAGGATGGCTGACTCGAATTCAATTGTTGAAATGGTCAAACACCGGACCCCACGGGTTGAGTGAGCAGAGAATTTGCTGAAACACATCAAAGGTAATCAAACTTAGGTAATCTCTATTTACAGCATATACATAAATTTAATACATTTTACAGTGCTGCAAATAACAGCCGGTGACCGGTAATTACCGGTCATTTCGTAGTTTCTACCGGCCATTCTGAAGCTCAATCTTTCATTTTGTCCGGTTAAAATTTAAAGACATAAATACTTAATAACGTTTCCAATTAAAAGAGGAATACATTTTGAATTAATACAGGTGTTTAGCCAATCTAAAGCTCATTTCAGACTTTTCTAATGGGGCTCTGCCAGACCCCCTGCTCAGACCCCCTGCTCAAATTATTTTCGTTGCGCTCAAAAAATTACCGGCCAACTGAAATTTCCTTATTTGCAGCACTGATTTTAACTATTTTTCATTTGTAATATAGTCCTTAGTTGCAGGTCCACATCAGCTTAGTCTGCGTTTTTTAACCTGCTTTATCAAATAAAAAAAATAAAAATAAAATTAAAAAAAATAAAATAAAAACTACTGTTCTGTGCAAACCAGGCCTCTCCTTTCGGTTAGTGTAAAACACAGGTCACAGCTCACGGGTCACAGATCACAGGTCATACAAATTACAGACCGGGAAAACTGTAATGCACTTGTAACAATATGTAATGGAAATGTAATATGAAAATATGTTATTTAGAAGACCCAAACAACAAATCATCAACCCCAAATATTGCCAACAAATGACACTTAAATTATGTAAATAATGACGTTTATCTCAAAGTATGAGGTTTTAATTTATAGAAGTGTATTTCTCAGGTCTATTGACCTCTATGAAACAATCTTACATCTTTACAATTTATAGATCTTATCATTCCATTCGTTTGTCAATTCTGTTTTACAGTTAGGCACCTTGGTATCTAACCCACTCTTCTTACAATCATGTTGTTTCCGTCGTAAATTTCTTTAAATAGAGTTTAGTCCTAGGACTACCTCTCACTTTCCATATATGACTCTTGTCTTCTTCTTTCGATGTTTTTTCTTTTGCTTTACGATGCCATTGTTTTATTATCTCGCGTTCTTTCCTTGAAAAATCGTCTGATACTCTAAAATCATCGTCTTTATTTAGTTTGTGGGCTGATGCAAGTATTCTAATCCTTTCTTCTTCACTCTTGAGAATAACTTTTAATGGTCTCCATCGTTCATTTGTATACATTTCATCTTTACGAGCACCTATGCGTTCTACCTTGATTATCGTCACATCGAAACCCATTTGTTGTTTCAGTGTTCTTTCTATAAAATCTTTGTCTCCAAATCGTTGCTCTTCTTCGTTTTCGTGCTTGTTTTCACCTAAATCATGCACCATGATGTTGCACTTGGTTGATTTGAGCCAACGCTCCTCTTCGTTCACTGATTTGATGAAACTTTTTATTGTCACCTCTTGTTTTTGTAGATCTTCTTTGGTGACTTCTGCATATGATTGTTTTTTTGTTTCTGTGCTGTTGAGCTGTGTTTCAGATCGTTTGTTGTTCTGTTCTTTGTTGACGTCTTTTTTATCCATTAGCTTCTCGACTTTTCTTTCTAGAAAGGTTATTCTTTCGTTGAAACCTAATTTCAATCCATGATGATGTTCATCTTTATCTGCTTCCTTCGTTGTAATGTTACTGCAAGATTTTTGTCTGCTTGTTTTAATCCTCTCAAGTAAGAGTGGTGTTATTGTAACACAATTTCCACATTCGAAGCGCCGGCTTTTATATTGCAGACAAAGCTGAATCTGATAGGCCGGGAGCTCAGAGCAAGCATAATGGACAAGTCTATCACATCTTCTACATTGTAAGGTGTCGTTATCTGCTACGATGGTGTTTGTTAAACAGTTATTGGGTGTGCAATATCCATAATTTTGTTGAATTTCCTTGTTAGAATTTTCGTTGATTTCCGCCATATTGTTGCATTTTCAGGATCGTGGCAGCACAGAAAAAATTTGACGTCAAAATCAAGTTTTGTACACCAATTAACAATAAAATCAGTGGCGGCCTGGCAGGGGGTGCAGGGTCTGCAGTGCACCACCCAGAAAGACCTGAGAGGGGCGCCAAAAATTTTTTTGATGTTCAGTTGGGCGATTTTGTGCCCTTTGACACGTTTTTAGCGCCTTCTATAAGTGCAATGTAAATTTTTTTTCGTCTGCGGCGCTTCGTTTTATTTTACAAATTTTTTCAAAACCACTATCAACATTGAAATGCAAAAAGTCAAAGCAAGAGAAGTGTTGTGTATCCACCAGGGGTTAAAGAGGATGCTCACCCCCAAAATGAGAGATTGATCGAAACTGCTCGCTGTGGTTTTTGTGGTCTTATGCAGACTAACTTTTTCCTTTTTAGAATATCTTTTAAGTTTTTTTGCCTACGGCGCCAGAATTACAAAGAACTCTTATTCCTGCCAACTTTTGAATTTTTGGGGCCTTTTTCAGCCATTGATCTTTAATGGAGAGTAAAGTAAGACCAGGAAATAACAAGGAAATAGATATCAAGTTATCATTACCACCACCTTCGTATAAATAAAAGTTTGTTAACTCAGAGATTCCGGGCGTTACTGTCAACCACTCACTGCTCTTACATTAAATAGTTTCACTTAATAGTGGAGGGCACAAGTAAGGACAAAAATACCAGGGGCGCCAATTTCATAGTTTGCACCACCAAGAAAATTAAGCCAGGCCGCTACTGAATAAAATATTCTTTATGCATAATAGGATGCTGACGCTGCAAGTGGATATATAGATTGTCAGGTTTTGAAAACAATAAATACTCCAAGAGATCTGTTTAGGAGAGATGAAAATAGTGACGTCATTTTATCTAAAATACAAAACAGGGGATAAAATATTGAAACATTTATAAAATATGATCCCATTGATGCTATTTTCATCAATTCTTGTTATCATACCCAAGGTGATGCAGGAGATAAAACGAAATATGACATAGTGTGTGAAATAGCTATTTTCCTGTTAGGGGGGCTGTTTTGAAGCAAAGGTGAGATCGATATTCAAATAATTTCTTTATTCTTTGCATATAACATACGTAACATGCGTATAACATTGAAAAGATAATTTTTTTACATGTGTGATATAGTTAATACATAATACAAGTTTTTACAGGTCCGTGTTATACACGGCATAAAATGCAAAATCACGTGGTAAGCACGTGTGGGTAGATTTTTAGCTTTAAAATAGTTCTAGATCAATAAAATACCTTTGGAATCATATTTTTGACATCAAAAACTGTTTTTCAAACATTTTCTTTGTGTTTTAAAGTAATTGAAGCTGACCTGTCAACACTGACCTGTGACCTGTGACCTGTGTTTTACACTAACCACCTCTCCTTTTCAGTTAGTCTCACTAGGAAATCAAGCTTTCAGAAAAAACAACATCAGTCATTTTCCATGGTACCGTCAACTGCTTTAACTTGGGACGAATTGGTACGGTCGAAACATGGGACTGTTGATATTCTGGCCTGTATTTTCACTTACTGTTAAATCTTTTTGACAACAAATTTGTTTTGATAACTCCACCAAGCCATAGACCTTATTTTAAAGAGGCAGCCATGTTGAATAATTATGTACTCCAGCATATCATGTACACTAGGATTTATAAAGAATTGTTTAAAAGATAAGGTAGGGCTTGAAAAATACCTCTTTTTAACTCAAACTTCTATGATCATATCTTAGAAAATAATGGCAGAAGATATTGGAAGCGCGAAGGACTTAGCGTTTGCAAAAGCAGCAAAGTATATTGCTAGTTGTTTAACGGTAAGTAATGAATCATGTCTATTTTGTGTACTATCAACATGATAACTTACTATAGAGCCAACCCATGAATGCACAGCAACAGTCTAATAGTAACGACAGACAGAGCTATGATTCAAAATTGTAATCTATACTTTTTTGTATTTTTTTTTGCATTTAAGTTATAGGTTCAATAGGTAATGGTAAAAACCTTTACTTTTCACCTTTCTATTTAGACACCAGATCAACTGGACAAAGCTGAGCAAATCAGAAGAAAGGTTTTGAGAAACAAGGTAAAAAACATGAAACTTGTCTCTGATGTATAGATTGCAAACAACAGAAATTGCAATGCTTTTCACAAGTTTTTTCTATTTTTCACTTTTGCTCTATAACAATAAGCTTAGCATAAAAGTATGATAAGATTTTCATTTTTTCACAGTCCGTATAAAAAACCCCGGTCTGGAAGCCTTTTGTTTCTTTCCATTGTTTCTTAATTGAACTTGCGTTGAGAAATTAGTTTGTTTTGCTCACTTTTTGATCATGTGATTAAATCTTAAACCAATCCCAAGAGCAATATTTGGTAACCTGATCAAAAACTGAGCAAATCGATTTTTATTTTTTGATATTAAAGGAAAAAGCTAACAAAAAGTTAAAACAATAAGCTTCCAGACCAGGGTTTTTTATACGGACTATGATTTTTTCCAGGCGGCAGTTGATTCTAGATTAAAGACAGCTGTCCAATCACAAATTGATGGTATTCGATCTGGTCTACAAGAACTTAAAAAGTAAGAACTGTTCGTCTGAAATTTTAAGGCCAAAATTTGAATTTGAAAATTGTGACAAATCGTCTGAATTAATTAGAGCCATATAAAATCTAACACAAAAAAATCAAGTCTAAATATGGTGCAATTTAGTGTCTTGAGTTGTATGCAACTTGCTAGTTTAGGTATAAACTTATTTCTTTTTTATGATTTTTGTTGGCGAAAACGTTTAGAACATCCCAGACTTAGTCAAAAATTGCCAGAAAATGAATTGGCGAATCAGAAACTTCTCTATTGTTTATTAACCGTATTAATTATTCGTAAAATGTCCCTTTAAAAATGGCGCCTTTTGCATAAACAAAGATGGCGGTTCGACAAAAAACCGCGATAAAAAAGCTCAATTTCAAGCGTTTTAGAGCTGTTTTCTTCCTAAAAATACAGCCCTACAGCAATGTTTTTAATCTGAAAGTTTATATCGCTACTTGGCCGCAATCTTTACTGTTATGTTTTTATTTTTTTTGCATTTTACAGAACGTAGAATCTCTTAGAACCAGAGTAGCAGTGTGAGTGCCCAGGGTGTCGATTTGTTAGGTTTTTTTTACATGTTTTTGAAGAGAAAGAGAACGCGAGAGATCAATCTCTCGCTATTAGATTTACATAAACCATTCGTAAGGTAATTGGCCAACAATGGAAAGAGCAACAAACCATTAGCTCAGCGAGAGGAGAATACACTCTCCGTTTCTTCTTTCTATCCTTTTAAAAAATAAAGGTAAGCTCACAATTAAAGACTCCTCCGGTGACGTTTGGCAGACCCTTTT